>NW_025726728.1:10000-15000 GCF_021461395.2 Schistocerca americana
TAACCTAACCTATGTCGTACCTTAACCTACCCTATGTCGTACCTTAACCTAACCTATGTCGTACCTTAACCTAACCTATGTCGTACCTTAACCTAACCTATGTCGTACCTTAACCTAACCTATGTCGTACCTTAACCTAAACTATGTCGTACCTTAACCTAACCTATGTCGTACCTTAACCTAACCTATGTCGTACCTTAACCTAACCATATGTCGTACCTTAACCTAACCTATGTCGTACCTTAACCTAACCTATGTCGTACCTTAACCTAACCTATGTCGTACCTTAACCTAACCTATGTCGTACCTTAACCTAACCTATGTCGTACCTTAACCTAACCTATGTCGTACCTTAACCTAACCTATGTCGTACCTTAACCAAACCTATGTCGTACCTTAAACCTAACCTATGTCGTACCTTAACCTAACCTATGTCGTACCTTAACCTAACCTATGTCGTACCTTAACCTAACCTATGTCGATACCTTAACCTAACCTATGTCGTACCTTAACCTAAACCTATGTCGTACCTTAACCTAACCTATGTCGTACCTTAACCTAACCTATGTCGTACCTTAACCTAACCTATGTCGTACCTTAACCTAACCTATGTCGTACCTTAACCTAACCTATGTCGTACCTTAACCTAACCTATGTCGTACCTTAACCTAACCTATGTCGTACCTTAACCTAACCTATGTCGTACCTTAACCTAACCTATGTCGTACCTTAACCTAACCTATGTCGTACCTTAACCTAACCTATGTCGTACCTTAACCTAACCTATGTCGTACCTTAACCTAACCTATGTCGTACCTTAACCTAACCTATGTCGTACCTTAACCTAACCTATGTCGTACCTTAACCTAACCTATGTCGTACCTTAACCTAACCTATGTCGTACCTTAACCTAACCTATGTCGTACCTTAACCTAACCTGTATTGCGCCTTAACCTAACCTGTATTGCGCCTTAACGTAACCTGTATTGCGCCTTAACGTAACCTGTATTGCGCCTTAACGTAACCTGTATTGCGCCTTAACGTAACCTGTATTGCGCCTTAACGTAACCTGTATTGCGCCTTAACGTAACCTGTATTGCGCCTTAACGTAACCTGTATTGCGCCTTAACGTAACCTGTATTGCGCCTTAACGTAACCTGTATTGCGCCTTAACGTAACCTGTATTGCGCCTTAACGTAACCTGTATTGCGCCTTAACGTAACCTGTATTGCGCCTTAACGTAACCTGTATTGCGCCTTAACGTAACCTGTATTGCGCCTTAACGTAACCTGTATTGCGCCTTAACGTAACCTGTATTGCGCCTTAACGTAACCTGTATTGCGCCTTAACGTAACCTGTATTGCGCCTTAACGTAACCTGTATTGCGCCTTAACGTAACCTGTATTGCGCCTTAACGTAACCTGTATTGCGCCTTAACGTAACCTGTATTGCGCCTTAACGTAACCTGTATTGCGCCTTAACGTAACCTGTATTGCGCCTTAACGTAACCTGCATTGCGCCTTAACGTAACCTGCATTGCGCCTTAACGTAACCTGCATTGCGCCTTAACGTAACCTGCATTGCGCCTTAACGTAACCTGCATTGCGCCTTAACGTAACCTGTATTGCGCCTTAACGTAACCTGTATTGCGCCTTAACGTAACCTGTATTGCGCCTTAACGTAACCTGTATTGCGCCTTAACGTAACCTGTATTGCGCCTTAACGTAACCTGTATTGCGCCTTAACGTAACCTGTATTGCGCCTTAACGTAACCGATATTGCGCCTTAACGTAACCTATATTGCGCCGTAACGTAACCTATATTGCGCCGTAACGTAACCCACATTGCCCCTTAACGTAACCTATATTGCGCCGTAACGTAACCTATATTGCGCCGTAACGTAACCCACATTGCCCCTTAACGTAACCCACATTGCCCCTTAACGTAACCCACATTGCCCCTTAACGTAACCCAACACACGTTGGGCCTTAACCCAACACACGTTGGGCCTTAACCCAACACACGTTGGGCCTTAACCCAACACACGTTGGGCCTTAACCCAACACACGTTGGGCCTTAACCCAACACACGTTGGGCCTTAACCTGCTCTGTAATTGTCATACGACGCGTTAAATTAGTGTAGTGTTGCCTAACTGCAACCCCCGCAATATAGTTTGCTACTCGCACTGCCCGGTCCCCAGTGTATCGCTTCATGTTAAACACCTTGCAGCTATACACTGTAATGTGGATGGCAGCAGGACGTACATGCTCAATGCCCTTTGCAGTTGTTCATTGGCATTTGCAGTTGTTCATTGGCATTCGCATGGCGAAGCACTTAGCCTACGCTGTGGTACGGCCTGTGTCAACTGTCCGCTGATGTTGTACGTCCAAATCACACACTGTACTGCACATTGGTCCTCATGTACTGAATGATACATCGTGGTACATGTGACCGTACAACGACTGCGCCAACAACGGCGAACCATGCGGTCCAAATGTTGTGCACTCAGCTACGTGTCGTCTCCCTATAAGAGCTGGATTGCAGTGTGGTATGCCCTGGATGGCGATCAGCATGAGCCGTCTGTTGATGTAGTGGCGCGTGTTGTCAGACGTAGTCGTCTCTTCTCACACACCGTGATAGCACGGTGCACTGCGTTCCACATCTGCGACATGCGACAGAGGCCGGTTGACAGTCGTTCGCGCAATGGACATCGCATACGTACGGGGGCCACCTTCCACGTGTTCGCTAAGCGTGGACATGTTGTTGCGTGTATGTGGGCAGACAGTGTGTCGTGACACCTGACACAGGCATGCAACAATCGTTGAATTTGCAAATGGCGATGGACGCCTACGTTTGCTGGTGACGTTACGCAAATGAACAACTGGTAAACCGTTGTGGTGCGGTTGTTCTCGCTAGGGGTGAATCAGTGATGGCGACGATCGGTTGAGCTACCAACCGGTTGTTGCAGCGATACCCACCATGCCCACGAACGTGAATGGCATGTGGGTGTGAAGCGATACGCGGCGGTGGCTGGGTGGGACCGTCCCCGGCCGGTGAGGGGGGGCCTCCCGGCGTGTTGGCCGTGCGGTGCGTGGGCGCACGCGCTACAGCCGGCTGGTGGGGGCGGCCAGTGGCAGGCGCGCCGGCCGACGGAGGCGGCAGGCGGCGCAGCTGCGCGCCGGCGCACCCTGCACGCGGCGCCGTGCGGCCAAAGTAGGTCCTCGCGGGCCCGGTGCGAAGCGCGGTGGACATCTGCAGTGTGCTGGTCCGATTGAGGACTGTGTGCGCTGAGGATGCGCCGCCGCCCGGCGCTCGGCGCCGCGACGCCGTCTGCTGCTCGGTCGCCTCTGCGGTTCTCGCAGGTGGTTTGTATCGCAGCTGTGCGGACGTGTTGGCGCGTGCGCTGTGCTGGGAGAGTTCGCTTCGGCACCCAAGTGGGGCTTTTGTCCTTCTGTGGCGCTGGCGTTGGAGCTGCCGGTCACCGTAGGTGGCGCGTGTTGTCTCCCGCCGGCAATGCCACGACAGCACGCTCCCGGGCCTCTGTCGGCAGCGGCAAGCTCAGTTGGGAGCACGGGTGGTCGCACCTAAAGCGTCTACTCGCCAAACTCCGGGCGATTGCGCCTCTCTCGAACCCGACCAAGTACTTAGGACGGCGCTGCGCGCCGCCGGGACCTGAGAGGGTTTCGAGGTGTATGGTGCAGGGGAGCTCAGCCTCCTCCTGTTTGCAGAATAATTGAGCGGACGCTTGCGTGTTCGCGCGGGCCCCCGGGACACACTCCCGGGCGGCCGGCTGCTCAGCTCTAGTTGACGCAGCTCCCTGGTTGATCCTGCCAGTAGTCATATGCTTGTCTCAAAGATTAAGCCATGCATGTCTCAGTACAAGCCGCATTAAGGTGAAACCGCGAATGGCTCATTAAATCAGTTATGGTTCCTTAGATCGTACCCACGTTACTTGGATAACTGTGGTAATTCTAGAGCTAATACATGCAAACAGAGTCCCGACCAGAGATGGAAGGGACGCTTTTATTAGATCAAAACCAATCGGTCGGCTCGTCCGGTCCGTTTGCCTTGGTGACTCTGAATAACTTTGGGCTGATCGCACGGTCCTCGTACCGGCGACGCATCTTTCAAATGTCTGCCTTATCAACTGTCGATGGTAGGTTCTGCGCCTACCATGGTTGTAACGGGTAACGGGGAATCAGGGTTCGATTCCGGAGAGGGAGCCTGAGAAACGGCTACCACATCCAAGGAAGGCAGCAGGCGCGCAAATTACCCACTCCCGGCACGGGGAGGTAGTGACGAAAAATAACGATACGGGACTCATCCGAGGCCCCGTAATCGGAATGAGTACACTTTAAATCCTTTAACGAGTATCTATTGGAGGGCAAGTCTGGTGCCAGCAGCCGCGGTAATTCCAGCTCCAATAGCGTATATTAAAGTTGTTGCGGTTAAAAAGCTCGTAGTTGGATTTGTGTCCCACGCTGTTGGTTCACCGCCCGTCGGTGTTTAACTGGCATGTATCGTGGGACGTCCTGCCGGTGGGGCGAGCTGAAGGCGTGCGACGCGCCTCGTGCGTGCTCGTGCGTCCCGAGGCGGACCCCGTTGCAATCCTACCAGGGTGCTCTTGAGTGAGTGTCTCGGTGGGCCGGCACGTTTACTTTGAACAAATTAGAGTGCTTAAAGCAGGCAAGCCCGCCTGAATACTGTGTGCATGGAATAATGGAATAGGACCTCGGTTCTATTTTGTTGGTTTTCGGAACCCGAGGTAATGATTAATAGGGACAGGCGGGGGCATTCGTATTGCGACGTTAGAGGTGAAATTCTTGGATCGTCGCAAGACGAACAGAAGCGAAAGCATTTGCCAAGTATGTTTTCATTAATCAAGAACGAAAGTTAGAGGTTCGAAGGCGATCAGATACCGCCCTAGTTCTAACCATAAACGATGCCAGCCAGCGATCCGCCGCAGTTCCTCCGATGACTCGGCGGGCAGCCTCCGGGA
>NW_025726728.1:20000-25000 GCF_021461395.2 Schistocerca americana
GCTGGGCGAGGGTATGAGGGTAAGTCTCACGACGATCCCGGAACCCTGCGGTCCTTCTGCCGCAGTTCCTCACGTCCTGGACGACGTTAAAAGTCCCCCAACCCAAGGCGAAAGCAAAGGGTGCATGGCGCAGGGGGTGCTGCGTCAAAGGGGACACAACACCTGTTCCCAAAACACAGTGCGTCGAACATCTCGCGCACTGATTCCGACGGTCTTGCTCGCCGGGGTGGGACTCCGGCCTGAGCCGTCAAGTGTCCTTCGCCGTGTCTCTGGATTTCCGAGACATGATCTGCCAAGCCGGGGTGTGGTGACATGTCCCCGGCTAGGTTAGCTGGGTCCAGACCCCTGAAAGTCTGGGTGACCGACCCGGCACCTGAGTAGGGCCGGGTCCTTGGCCTTGAGTGGGAGCTCGGCCTAGTAAGGGGCGAAGGACGGAAGGTGAATCCGCCTTCCCGGAGTGCGGGGGGCACTTGCCGGGGAGGGAGGGATGAAAACTGCGATGGCAAGGCCGTCGAAGAGGACGAGTGTGTTGGAAACGGCACGCTCAACCTAGCAGCTCTCTTGCGCCCTTGGTCCAGGGGCGGGACCGGTGGGTGAGCTGCCATTAGCCCCCCCCCATGCCAGAGGTGCCGGTCGGGGGTAACAGACGGGCCCCAATTTTTTCACTCTTCTTGGCAATATGGCAGAACAAATGGAGAGTGAATCGGCGCTTTCGGAGCATGATGCTCCAATTGATGAGAGAAGTCTAAATCAGACAGTTATGGAGAGGCACGCCTCCTTCCTCCGATTATTAGATCGGAGTGTGCGGCATGGGAAAATAAATGCTGATCAGATTAGGGCTCTGAAAGAGGATATAGCAAATTGGGCTCTTGCCCATGCTAAATTAGAAGGACAGTACGCGGAAGTGAAAGCCGAAAATGAGCGGCTCCGCAATGAATTACAGAAACCGCAAAGGTCGTATGCTGCAGTAGCAGCAGCGGCTCAACCTAAAAAGACAGTTCAAGAGACTATAAGGCAGAACATCGAGAAAACTGTACCAACCATTTTTGTCAAACCGAAAAAAGGCGAAGATGTTAAGAAGGCCAAAGAGCAGTTTGAGAAAAGCATAAATCCAAGAACAGATAAGATCAAAATAAATCAAGTCAGAACGACCAAAAACATTTTAATAGTCGAATTAGCCTCAACTGAGGACTGTGACAAATTATTAGCAAACAAAAAATTAAATGACTCCTTTGTTTGTGAGAAACCAAAGAAACGAAGACCACTAATGATGATGTACGACGTCCCGACGTACATGTCGCAGGACGACGTCATCAATTGTGCATATGAACAAAATTTTGAGGAAATGATGACAAAAGAAGAATTTATTGAGAAATTTAAGTTACGATTCAAAACAGGGCCACGGGATCGACCCACGGTGCATCATGCCGTAGAAGTGGCACCTGATCTCAGAAAACTGATAGTCAAAACAAACAAATTATATATAGGATACACAGCGATATCAGTTAAAGACTATACAGCACTGGCAAAATGTACAAAATGCCAGGATTATGGCCATGTGGCCAAATACTGTAATTTTCAGAACTCAGTTTGTGGAAAATGCGGGGAAGATGGCCATGATAAAAAATCTTGTGATAGACGGGAAATATGCATCCCATGTAGGTACAGAAAGAGGATCTGTCACTCCCCAGGACGGGAGTGTATGACCTACAAGTTGTTACTCCAAAGATTGATTCAAAGGACTGACTATGGCGACTAGCCGAAAAGTCCAGAAACGTAAGTCACCCAGCAAAGTAGCACGGGATGCAGACAGATGGAGAAGGTGGAGGTCACAATCATCTTTGGATGAAGATGACGAAAGTAACGATTCTTACTTTGTTCCAGTTCCTGCGGTGCAGCCGGAGATGGTAGACTTCTCCTGTCAGGTCGGGTCCTTTCTGGCCGACAGGAGGGGGGTCTCGGTCGCGGCGGCGGGGTCGGGCGGGGCGGCGGACTTCTCCTGCCAGGTCGGGGGTTTCCTGGCCTCAAGGGGGAGGACATCGGCGTCTGGCACCGGCTCGGCTGCTGGACACACTGCAGAGAAGACATATGAATCATTAACAAATTTGTGTCTAGACAAAACTGTAACTGGTGATGGCACAGAAAATTTGTCAAAGGACCTTGTAGAACAAGTAGTACTGGAAACCTTGAAAGTAGAAATAACTGGTGGTGGCAAGGTGAAAGAGAAAATGGACCCAATAGATGTAGACACCTCTGTGAGAAAAAGGACTTATAATAATTGTCCCCCTGGGAATACATATGGTATATGCGAGGAGTCATTAAGACTGTCACGATTAGAAGACCCAGCGATCTTGACGGTGGCTCTTAGGCAGCTGGTGAGGACCGGGTATCCCAGAGGAAGAAAGATAACATTCCCTGCTCTGGAGGATGCTGATTGCATCCAGCTCGCCGCAGTAAATATACCTCTTGATTTCAAAGAATTAGAGGAACTTGTATCGAAAGTCTTTGCTCGAAGGGGCAGGGTTTTTGACCTAAAAAAGATATACAATGACATGGTAATGATGTACGGCAGGATCGCTTTTGATCCTGCCCAAACTTGGCCAAATAGCCATTTCTATACAAGGTATCCTGATGCACTTTAGAGTGTTTCAGGTAAATGCAATGAGAAGTCAGTTAGTCTTACACGAATTAAGAAGACTAACAGAGGAATATAAAGTAGATATATTATTAACACAAGAACCATACTCCGTCTCGGGCAGGGTCCCTGGCTTTCCCGTTAACGCACAGGTGATTGCCTCAGGCCAGCAACCAATGACCTCAATCATAATACTAAGTAATTTAATTAAAACAACTGTAATTACACAATTATGTACTACACATCTCACGGTTGTAGAAGTAAATTTAAAAGGACACAGTTTGTATTTAATGAATCTGTATTGTCAGTATAGACATGATATTGACACTTACCTGAGACAATTGCGGACAGCAATAAGAACCTTACAAGACAAGCCTATAATAATATCAATGGATGCAAATGCGAAATCGCCGCTCTGGCATAGCCCGGTACAAGACCACAGAGGAATTGAACTAGAAGATCTAATCATGGAACACAATTTGAATGTTGCGAATCTCCCCGGCAACCCTCCAACTTATAGGAGCCGAGCCGGGGCAGCATCTTTCATTGACATTACTTTAACCTCAATGGACATTGCAAATAAAATTTTGAACTGGAAAACATACGACGGTATAACTACGAGTGATCACAATGTCATTGAATTTGAAATATCTGTGGAGGAGGACCGGGTGCCTGCAGAGTGGACAATGCGTTATGACTACGGGAGAGCCAACTGGGGCCTTCTGGAGGCGGAGTTCGATCCTCCAGAGCTCGGAATTGAATTTAACGTGGAAGAGGCAGTAGAGGCCCTAACTACCTCTATAAAGACGGCTATCGCCGTAGCGATACCAGTGAAAAGACGTCTCATTCGGAAAGCGACTGCGCCATGGACTCCGGAGCTGTCGCGGCTCAGGCAGTCTATGCGTAGAGCACGCAGGAACTATCAGAGGGCTTTTGCCCAAGCAGAAAGACAATTCCATCTTACCATATACAGAAGACAGAAGAGGGTCTTTAAGGACACCCTAAATCAACACAGACAGCAGAGTTGGGAGGACTTCGTAAAGGAACATCTAACCCTGGACCCTTGGGGCATGCCCTACAAAATCGTGAGGGAGAAAATACACTCCCCAATGCAGCTCTCCACAATCAAAAAGGAGAATACTGACGACATGACAATTGACTGGAGACAAACTGCTGAGGAGTTACTTCGTGTGCTCCTACCGGACGACCGACCTGATTTGGACACTGAGCTGCAGAGGGAGATACGTCAGCAAGACCAAATAGAATACAATAATAATCTACAAGTCTACCCCTTCTCGCAAGAGGAGGTGGTACAAGCAATAAAATCCTTCGCGAGGCGGAAAGCCCCAGGGCCAGATGGTATACCGGCAGAAGTACTGCAGTGCATAGTACAAAAGTTGGCACCAAGTCTTGCCAAAATTTACAACAGATGTTTGGAATTGCGGAGCTTCCCAACATGCTGGAAAATAGCAGAAGTAGTCATAATCAAGAAGGGCCAAGATAAGGACCCTACACTAGCAAAGTCCTATAGGCCCATCTGTTTACTTGACGTTTTGGGCAAGACCTTTGAAAAGCTTCTGATGTCTAGACTGTCTAGCCACAGGCTTCTTCGTGGTATGAGTGAATTGCAATACGGTTTCAGAAAGGGCAAGTCTACATCTGATGCCATAAATAGAGTTGCAAGTATTGTGCACTTGTCCACGAGGAAATATGTCCTGGGCATCATGGTGGATATTTCCGGCGCCTTCGACAACCTGTGGTGGCCGGCGCTCTTTTCCCAGTTAAGGGAGATGGAGTGTCCCGGGGCGCTATACGGTTGCCTGAGGGATTACTGTCGGAAAAGAGTTGCGAAAATCACGGCTCCTGGTGCCGTGATGTTGAAAGACATCTCAAAGGGCTGCCCGCAGGGCTCTGTGTGTGGCCCCGTGTTTTGGGATGTAAACATGGACCCCCTGCTGACAACTTTGGATGGGAACGACACGGTACTGGGAGCGGTGGCGTATGCAGACGATCTTTTCATCATGGTCGAAGGAGATAGTCGTGCTGAAATAGAGAACAAAACAGTACAAGCATCTGAGATCTTAATGCAATGGTGCCAAAAGTCAAAATTACAAGTTGCACCACATAAATCAAATTACATTCTTTTAAAAGGAAAGCTGGCCCGTGATCCAGTTGTGCGGCTGGATAATAGACTAGTTGCGAGATCTAGGTCCGCAAGATACTTGGGCGTCCTCATGGATGAGGCGTGGAGCTATGCTCCGCACATCGACCATGTGGCTACCAAATCCCTAACAATATTCAATAAACTGATTAGTATTGCTCAAAGACGTTTCCATTTGCCCCCTGGGGCAACTAAAATGTACAA
>NW_025726728.1:30000-32500 GCF_021461395.2 Schistocerca americana
GTAACCTAACCTATGTCGTACCGTAACCTAACCTATGTCGTACCGTAACCTAACCTATGTCGTACCGTAACCTAACCTATGTCGTACCGTAACCTAACCTATGTCGTACCGTAACCTAACCTATGTCGTACCGTAACCTAACCTATGTCGTACCGTAACCTAACCTATGTCGTACCGTAACCTAACCTATGTCGTACCGTAACCTAACCTATGTCGTACCGTAACCTAACCTATGTCGTACCGTAACCTAACCTATGTCGTACCGTAACCTAACCTATGTCGTACCTTAACCTAACCTATGTCGTACCTTAACCTACCCTATGTCGTACCTTAACCTAACCTATGTCGTACCTTAACCTAACCTATGTCGTACCTTAACCTAACCTATGTCGTACCTTAACCTAACCTATGTCGTACCTTAACCTAACCTATGTCGTACCTTAACCTAACCTATGTCGTACCTTAACCTAACCTATGTCGTACCTTAACCTAACCTATGTCGTACCTTAACCTAACCTATGTCGTACCTTAACCTAACCTATGTCGTACCTTAACCTAACCTATGTCGTACCTTAACCTAACCTATGTCGTACCTTAACCTAACCTATGTCGTACCTTAACCTAACCTATGTCGTACCTTAACCTAACCTATGTCGTACCTTAACCTAACCTATGTCGTACCTTAACCTAACCTATGTCGTACCTTAACCTAACCTATGTCGTACCTTAACCTAACCTATGTCGTACCTTAACCTAACCTATGTCGTACCTTAACCTAACCTATGTCGTACCTTAACCTAACCTATGTCGTACCTTAACCTAACCTATGTCGTACCTTAACCTAACCTATGTCGTACCTTAACCTAACCTATGTCGTACCTTAACCTAACCTATGTCGTACCTTAACCTAACCTATGTCGTACCTTAACCTAACCTATGTCGTACCTTAACCTAACCTATGTCGTACCTTAACCTAACCTATGTCGTACCTTAACCTAACCTATGTCGTACCTTAACCTAACCTATGTCGTACCTTAACCTAACCTATGTCGTACCTTAACCTAACCTATGTCGTACCTTAACCTAACCTATGTCGTACCTTAACCTAACCTATGTCGTACCTTAACCTAACCTATGTCGTACCTTAACCTAACCTGTATTGCGCCTTAACCTAACCTGTATTGCGCCTTAACGTAACCTGTATTGCGCCTTAACGTAACCTGTATTGCGCCTTAACGTAACCTGTATTGCGCCTTAACGTAACCTGTATTGCGCCTTAACGTAACCTGTATTGCGCCTTAACGTAACCTGTATTGCGCCTTAACGTAACCTGTATTGCGCCTTAACGTAACCTGTATTGCGCCTTAACGTAACCTGTATTGCGCCTTAACGTAACCTGTATTGCGCCTTAACGTAACCTGTATTGCGCCTTAACGTAACCTGTATTGCGCCTTAACGTAACCTGTATTGCGCCTTAACGTAACCTGTATTGCGCCTTAACGTAACCTGTATTGCGCCTTAACGTAACCTGTATTGCGCCTTAACGTAACCTGTATTGCGCCTTAACGTAACCTGTATTGCGCCTTAACGTAACCTGTATTGCGCCTTAACGTAACCTGTATTGCGCCTTAACGTAACCTGTATTGCGCCTTAACGTAACCTGTATTGCGCCTTAACGTAACCTGTATTGCGCCTTAACGTAACCTGTATTGCGCCTTAACGTAACCTGCATTGCGCCTTAACGTAACCTGCATTGCGCCTTAACGTAACCTGTATTGCGCCTTAACGTAACCTGCATTGCGCCTTAACGTAACCTGCATTGCGCCTTAACGTAACCTGTATTGCGCCTTAACGTAACCTGTATTGCGCCTTAACGTAACCTGTATTGCGCCTTAACGTAACCTGTATTGCGCCTTAACGTAACCTGTATTGCGCCTTAACGTAACCTGTATTGCGCCTTAACGTAACCTGTATTGCGCCTTAACGTAACCTGTATTGCGCCTTAACGTAACCGATATTGCGCCTTAACGTAACCTATATTGCGCCGTAACGTAACCTATATTGCGCCGTAACGTAACCCACATTGCCCCTTAACGTAACCTATATTGCGCCGTAACGTAACCTATATTGCGCCGTAACGTAACCCACATTGCCCCTTAACGTAACCCACATTGCCCCTTAACGTAACCCACATTGCCCCTTAACGTAACCCAACACACGTTGGGCCTTAACCCAACACACGTTGGGCCTTAACCCAACACACGTTGGGCCTTAACCCAACACACGTTGGGCCTTAACCCAACACACGTTGGGCCTTAACCCAACACACGTTGGGCCTTAACCTGCTCTGTAATTGTCATACGACGCGTTAAATTAGTGTAGTGTTGCCTAACTGCAACCCCCGCAATATAGTTTGCTACTCGCACTGCCCGGTCCCCAGTGTATCGCTTCATGTTAAACACCTTGCAGCTATACACTGTAATGTGGATGGCAGCAGGAC
>NW_025726728.1:42500-49461 GCF_021461395.2 Schistocerca americana
TGTCCGTATACATGCTGAAAGACTCTGCTCACAATCACAACCACACGTCAGCCACACACCCTTATCACGCACTACTCTCTGCCTGTAACACGCACACAGACAATATGTAAGCACCAGCATGGAACAACACCCAGTGCATCCTCTCCGCCACATTAGACAATCCACACTGTCATAACCAGACTGGGAGGTCCACTCAGAAAACAGAATATCCCACCCACCCGACAACCACCATTGCTCAGCCAAGCCACCAACACCCACACATGTCCTACACAGGGGTGCACCCAACATCACAATACTGCCTCCTCTCACAGCACACAAACAATGGCAGGAATGAAAGACACAGGTCTGCCACAAGCATGGAATGAGAGCGCCGCCTGTCAT
The DNA here is from genome assembly GCF_021461395.2 of Schistocerca americana. Lineage (NCBI taxonomy): Eukaryota > Metazoa > Arthropoda > Insecta > Orthoptera > Acrididae > Schistocerca > Schistocerca americana. Next base: position 42,882 of record NW_025726728.1, read on the forward strand.
GAGCCAAAGGTGCATCCTGACGTGGCAAATCAGATGATGCCGCAGGCATCCACTTACTATAATCACAATCAACAAACCGGCCGCCCCGCCCCGCCCCCCATTAAACCTTTCCTTACAACAATGTGTACCTTAACCTAACCTATATCGTACCGTAACCTAACCTATATCGTACCGTAACCTAACCTATGTCGTACCGTAACCTAACCTATGTCGTACCGTAACCTAACCTATGTCGTACCGTAACCTAACCTATGTCGTACCGTAACCTAACCTATGTCGTACCGTAACCTAACCTATGTCGTACCGTAACCTAACCTATGTCGTACCGTAACCTAACCTATGTCGTACCGTAACCTAACCTATGTCGTACCGTAACCTAACCTATGTCGTACCGTAACCTAACCTATGTCGTACCGTAACCTAACCTATGTCGTACCGTAACCTAACCTATGTCGTACCGTAACCTAACCTATGTCGTACCGTAACCTAACCTATGTCGTACCTTAACCTAACCTATGTCGTACCTTAACCTACCCTATGTCGTACCTTAACCTAACCTATGTCGTACCTTAACCTAACCTATGTCGTACCTTAACCTAACCTATGTCGTACCTTAACCTAACCTATGTCGTACCTTAACCTAACCTATGTCGTACCTTAACCTAACCTATGTCGTACCTTAACCTAACCTATGTCGTACCTTAACCTAACCTATGTCGTACCTTAACCTAACCTATGTCGTACCTTAACCTAACCTATGTCGTACCTTAACCTAACCTATGTCGTACCTTAACCTAACCTATGTCGTACCTTAACCTAACCTATGTCGTACCTTAACCTAACCTATGTCGTACCTTAACCTAACCTATGTCGTACCTTAACCTAACCTATGTCGTACCTTAACCTAACCTATGTCGTACCTTAACCTAACCTATGTCGTACCTTAACCTAACCTATGTCGTACCTTAACCTAACCTATGTCGTACCTTAACCTAACCTATGTCGTACCTTAACCTAACCTATGTCGTACCTTAACCTAACCTATGTCGTACCTTAACCTAACCTATGTCGTACCTTAACCTAACCTATGTCGTACCTTAACCTAACCTATGTCGTACCTTAACCTAACCTATGTCGTACCTTAACCTAACCTATGTCGTACCTTAACCTAACCTATGTCGTACCTTAACCTAACCTATGTCGTACCTTAACCTAACCTATGTCGTACCTTAACCTAACCTATGTCGTACCTTAACCTAACCTATGTCGTACCTTAACCTAACCTATGTCGTACCTTAACCTAACCTATGTCGTACCTTAACCTAACCTATGTCGTACCTTAACCTAACCTGTATTGCGCCTTAACCTAACCTGTATTGCGCCTTAACGTAACCTGTATTGCGCCTTAACGTAACCTGTATTGCGCCTTAACGTAACCTGTATTGCGCCTTAACGTAACCTGTATTGCGCCTTAACGTAACCTGTATTGCGCCTTAACGTAACCTGTATTGCGCCTTAACGTAACCTGTATTGCGCCTTAACGTAACCTGTATTGCGCCTTAACGTAACCTGTATTGCGCCTTAACGTAACCTGTATTGCGCCTTAACGTAACCTGTATTGCGCCTTAACGTAACCTGTATTGCGCCTTAACGTAACCTGTATTGCGCCTTAACGTAACCTGTATTGCGCCTTAACGTAACCTGTATTGCGCCTTAACGTAACCTGTATTGCGCCTTAACGTAACCTGTATTGCGCCTTAACGTAACCTGTATTGCGCCTTAACGTAACCTGTATTGCGCCTTAACGTAACCTGTATTGCGCCTTAACGTAACCTGTATTGCGCCTTAACGTAACCTGTATTGCGCCTTAACGTAACCTGTATTGCGCCTTAACGTAACCTGCATTGCGCCTTAACGTAACCTGCATTGCGCCTTAACGTAACCTGTATTGCGCCTTAACGTAACCTGCATTGCGCCTTAACGTAACCTGCATTGCGCCTTAACGTAACCTGTATTGCGCCTTAACGTAACCTGTATTGCGCCTTAACGTAACCTGTATTGCGCCTTAACGTAACCTGTATTGCGCCTTAACGTAACCTGTATTGCGCCTTAACGTAACCTGTATTGCGCCTTAACGTAACCTGTATTGCGCCTTAACGTAACCGATATTGCGCCTTAACGTAACCTATATTGCGCCGTAACGTAACCTATATTGCGCCGTAACGTAACCCACATTGCCCCTTAACGTAACCTATATTGCGCCGTAACGTAACCTATATTGCGCCGTAACGTAACCCACATTGCCCCTTAACGTAACCCACATTGCCCCTTAACGTAACCCACATTGCCCCTTAACGTAACCCAACACACGTTGGGCCTTAACCCAACACACGTTGGGCCTTAACCCAACACACGTTGGGCCTTAACCCAACACACGTTGGGCCTTAACCCAACACACGTTGGGCCTTAACCCAACACACGTTGGGCCTTAACCTGCTCTGTAATTGTCATACGACGCGTTAAATTAGTGTAGTGTTGCCTAACTGCAACCCCCGCAATATAGTTTGCTACTCGCACTGCCCGGTCCCCAGTGTATCGCTTCATGTTAAACACCTTGCAGCTATACACTGTAATGTGGATGGCAGCAGGACGTACATGCTCAATGCCCTTTGCAGTTGTTCATTGGCATTTGCAGTTGTTCATTGGCATTCGCATGGCGAAGCACTTAGCCTACGCTGTGGTACGGCCTGTGTCAACTGTCCGCTGATGTTGTACGTCCAAATCACACACTGTACTGCACATTGGTCCTCATGTACTGAATGATACATCGTGGTACATGTGACCGTACAACGACTGCGCCAACAACGGCGAACCATGCGGTCCAAATGTTGTGCACTCAGCTACGTGTCGTCTCCCTATAAGAGCTGGATTGCAGTGTGGTATGCCCTGGATGGCGATCAGCATGAGCCGTCTGTTGATGTAGTGGCGCGTGTTGTCAGACGTAGTCGTCTCTTCTCACACACCGTGATAGCACGGTGCACTGCGTTCCACATCTGCGACATGCGACAGAGGCCGGTTGACAGTCGTTCGCGCAATGGACATCGCATACGTACGGGGGCCACCTTCCACGTGTTCGCTAAGCGTGGACATGTTGTTGCGTGTATGTGGGCAGACAGTGTGTCGTGACACCTGACACAGGCATGCAACAATCGTTGAATTTGCAAATGGCGATGGACGCCTACGTTTGCTGGTGACGTTACGCAAATGAACAACTGGTAAACCGTTGTGGTGCGGTTGTTCTCGCTAGGGGTGAATCAGTGATGGCGACGATCGGTTGAGCTACCAACCGGTTGTTGCAGCGATACCCACCATGCCCACGAACGTGAATGGCATGTGGGTGTGAAGCGATACGCGGCGGTGGCTGGGTGGGACCGTCCCCGGCCGGTGAGGGGGGGCCTCCCGGCGTGTTGGCCGTGCGGTGCGTGGGCGCACGCGCTACAGCCGGCTGGTGGGGGCGGCCAGTGGCAGGCGCGCCGGCCGACGGAGGCGGCAGGCGGCGCAGCTGCGCGCCGGCGCACCCTGCACGCGGCGCCGTGCGGCCAAAGTAGGTCCTCGCGGGCCCGGTGCGAAGCGCGGTGGACATCTGCAGTGTGCTGGTCCGATTGAGGACTGTGTGCGCTGAGGATGCGCCGCCGCCCGGCGCTCGGCGCCGCGACGCCGTCTGCTGCTCGGTCGCCTCTGCGGTTCTCGCAGGTGGTTTGTATCGCAGCTGTGCGGACGTGTTGGCGCGTGCGCTGTGCTGGGAGAGTTCGCTTCGGCACCCAAGTGGGGCTTTTGTCCTTCTGTGGCGCTGGCGTTGGAGCTGCCGGTCACCGTAGGTGGCGCGTGTTGTCTCCCGCCGGCAATGCCACGACAGCACGCTCCCGGGCCTCTGTCGGCAGCGGCAAGCTCAGTTGGGAGCACGGGTGGTCGCACCTAAAGCGTCTACTCGCCAAACTCCGGGCGATTGCGCCTCTCTCGAACCCGACCAAGTACTTAGGACGGCGCTGCGCGCCGCCGGGACCTGAGAGGGTTTCGAGGTGTATGGTGCAGGGGAGCTCAGCCTCCTCCTGTTTGCAGAATAATTGAGCGGACGCTTGCGTGTTCGCGCGGGCCCCCGGGACACACTCCCGGGCGGCCGGCTGCTCAGCTCTAGTTGACGCAGCTCCCTGGTTGATCCTGCCAGTAGTCATATGCTTGTCTCAAAGATTAAGCCATGCATGTCTCAGTACAAGCCGCATTAAGGTGAAACCGCGAATGGCTCATTAAATCAGTTATGGTTCCTTAGATCGTACCCACGTTACTTGGATAACTGTGGTAATTCTAGAGCTAATACATGCAAACAGAGTCCCGACCAGAGATGGAAGGGACGCTTTTATTAGATCAAAACCAATCGGTCGGCTCGTCCGGTCCGTTTGCCTTGGTGACTCTGAATAACTTTGGGCTGATCGCACGGTCCTCGTACCGGCGACGCATCTTTCAAATGTCTGCCTTATCAACTGTCGATGGTAGGTTCTGCGCCTACCATGGTTGTAACGGGTAACGGGGAATCAGGGTTCGATTCCGGAGAGGGAGCCTGAGAAACGGCTACCACATCCAAGGAAGGCAGCAGGCGCGCAAATTACCCACTCCCGGCACGGGGAGGTAGTGACGAAAAATAACGATACGGGACTCATCCGAGGCCCCGTAATCGGAATGAGTACACTTTAAATCCTTTAACGAGTATCTATTGGAGGGCAAGTCTGGTGCCAGCAGCCGCGGTAATTCCAGCTCCAATAGCGTATATTAAAGTTGTTGCGGTTAAAAAGCTCGTAGTTGGATTTGTGTCCCACGCTGTTGGTTCACCGCCCGTCGGTGTTTAACTGGCATGTATCGTGGGACGTCCTGCCGGTGGGGCGAGCTGAAGGCGTGCGACGCGCCTCGTGCGTGCTCGTGCGTCCCGAGGCGGACCCCGTTGCAATCCTACCAGGGTGCTCTTGAGTGAGTGTCTCGGTGGGCCGGCACGTTTACTTTGAACAAATTAGAGTGCTTAAAGCAGGCAAGCCCGCCTGAATACTGTGTGCATGGAATAATGGAATAGGACCTCGGTTCTATTTTGTTGGTTTTCGGAACCCGAGGTAATGATTAATAGGGACAGGCGGGGGCATTCGTATTGCGACGTTAGAGGTGAAATTCTTGGATCGTCGCAAGACGAACAGAAGCGAAAGCATTTGCCAAGTATGTTTTCATTAATCAAGAACGAAAGTTAGAGGTTCGAAGGCGATCAGATACCGCCCTAGTTCTAACCATAAACGATGCCAGCCAGCGATCCGCCGCAGTTCCTCCGATGACTCGGCGGGCAGCCTCCGGGAAACCAAAGCTTTTGGGTTCCGGGGGAAGTATGGTTGCAAAGCTGAAACTTAAAGGAATTGACGGAAGGGCACCACCAGGAGTGGAGCCTGCGGCTTAATTTGACTCAACACGGGAAACCTCACCAGGCCCGGACACCGGAAGGATTGACAGATTGATAGCTCTTTCTTGATTCGGTGGGTGGTGGTGCATGGCCGTTCTTAGTTGGTGGAGCGATTTGTCTGGTTAATTCCGATAACGAACGAGACTCTAGCCTGCTAACTAGTCGCGTGACATCCTTCGTGCTGTCAGCGATTACTTTTCTTCTTAGAGGGACAGGCGGCTTCTAGCCGCACGAGATTGAGCAATAACAGGTCTGTGATGCCCTTAGATGTTCTGGGCCGCACGCGCGCTACACTGAAGGAATCAGCGTGTCTTCCTAGGCCGAAAGGTCGGGGTAACCCGCTGAACCTCCTTCGTGCTAGGGATTGGGGCTTGCAATTGTTCCCCATGAACGAGGAATTCCCAGTAAGCGCGAGTCATAAGCTCGCGTTGATTACGTCCCTGCCCTTTGTACACACCGCCCGTCGCTACTACCGATTGAATGATTTAGTGAGGTCTTCGGACTGGTACGCGGCATTGACTCTGTCGTTGCCGATGCTACCGGAAAGATGACCAAACTTGATCATTTAGAGGAAGTAAAAGTCGTAACAAGGTTTCCGTAGGTGAACCTGCGGAAGGATCATTACCGACTAGACTGCATGTCTTTCGGTGTGCGTGTCGTGTCGCGCAACACGCTACCTGTACGGCTCGCAGTAGCCGTGCGCCGCGTGCGGAACCACGCGTGCTCTCAAAACTAACGCCAATGTTGTGTGGTACGAGCGCTGAAGCGCTGGAGCGGCTGGCCTGCGGCACCTGGCGCCTGGCGCCGGTTTTGAATGACTTTCGCCCGACTGCCTGTCCGCTCCGGTGTGGAGCCGTACGACGCCCATCGGCCGTGAGGCCGTTGGACACAGAACGCTTGAACAGGGCCGCCACACGCCTACGTCCCGCCTATGCAACTGTCTTGAAAGAGACAGTGGAAACTAAGAAAAGATCACCCAGGACGGTGGATCACTCGGCTCGTGGGTCGATGAAGAACGCAGCAAATTGCGCGTCGACATGTGAACTGCAGGACACATGAACATCGACGTTTCGAACGCACATTGCGGTC
>NW_025726729.1:10000-12500 GCF_021461395.2 Schistocerca americana
GGTGTTTAACATGAAGCGATACTCTGGGGACCGGGCAGTGCGAGTAGCAAACTATATTGCGGGGGTTGCAGTTAGGCAACACTACACTAATTTAACGCGTCGTATGACAATTACAGAGCAGGTTAAGGCCCAACGTGTGTTGGGTTAAGGCCCAACGTGTGTTGGGTTAAGGCCCAACGTGTGTTGGGTTAAGGCCCAACGTGTGTTGGGTTAAGGCCCAACGTGTGTTGGGTTAAGGCCCAACGTGTGTTGGGTTAAGGCCCAACGTGTGTTGGGTTAAGGCCCAACGTGTGTTGGGTTAAGGCCCAACGTGTGTTGGGTTAAGGCCCAACGTGTGTTGGGTTAAGGCCCAACGTGTGTTGGGTTAAGGCCCAACGTGTGTTGGGTTAAGGCCCAACGTGTGTTGGGTTAAGGCCCAACGTGTGTTGGGTTAAGGCCCAACGTGTGTTGGGTTAAGGCCCAACGTGTGTTGGGTTAAGGCCCAACGTGTGTTGGGTTAAGGCCCAACGTGTGTTGGGTTAAGGCCCAACGTGTGTTGGGTTAAGGCCCAACGTGTGTTGGGTTAAGGCCCAACGTGTGTTGGGTTAAGGCCCAACGTGTGTTGGGTTAAGGCCCAACGTGTGTTGGGTTAAGGCCCAACGTGTGTTGGGTTAAGGCCCAACGTGTGTTGGGTTAAGGCGCAACATAGGTTAGGTTAAGGCGCAACATAGGTTAGGTTAAGGCGCAACATAGGTTAGGTTAAGGCGCAACATAGGTTAGGTTAAGGCGCAACATAGGTTAGGTTAAGGCGCAACATAGGTTAGGTTAAGGCGCAACATAGGTTAGGTTACGGCGCAACATAGGTTAGGTTAAGGCGCAACATAGGTTAGGTTAAGGCGCAACATAGGTTAGGTTAAGGCGCAACATAGGTTAGGTTAAGGCGCAACATAGGTTAGGTTAAGGCGCAACATAGGTTAGGTTAAGGCGCAACATAGGTTAGGTTAAGGCGCAACATAGGTTAGGTTAAGGCGCAACATAGGTTAGGTTAAGGCGCAACATAGGTTAGGTTACGGCGCAACATAGGTTAGGTTAAGGCGCAACATAGGTTAGGTTAAGGCGCAACATAGGTTAGGTTAAGGCGCAACATAGGTTAGGTTATGGCGCAACATAGGTTAGGTTACGGCGCAACATAGGTTAGGTTACGGCGCAACATAGGTTAGGTTAAGGCGCAACATAGGTTAGGTTAAGGCGCAACATAGGTTAGGTTAAGGCGCAACATAGGTTAGGTTAAGGCGCAACATAGGTTAGGTTAAGGCGCAACATAGGTTAGGTTAAGGCGCAACATAGGTTAGGTTAAGGCGCAACATAGGTTAGGTTAAGGCGCAACATGGGTTAGGTTAAGGCGCAACATGGGTTAGGTTAAGGCGCAACATGGGTTAGGTTAAGGCGCAACATGGGTTAGGTTAAGGCGCAACATGGGTTAGGTTAAGGCGCAACATGGGTTAGGTTAAGGCGCAACATGGGTTAGGTTAAGGCGCAACATGGGTTAGGTTAAGGCGCAACATGGGTTAGGTTAAGGCGCAACATGGGTTAGGTTAAGGCGCAACATGGGTTAGGTTAAGGCGCAACATGGGTTAGGTTAAGGTACAATATGGGTTAGGTTAAGGTACAATATGGGTTAGGTTAAGGTACAATATGGGTTAGGTTAAGGTACAATATGGGTTAGGTTAAGGTACAATATGGGTTAGGTTAAGGTACAATATGGGTTAGGTTAAGGTACAATATGGGTTAGGTTAAGGTACAATACGGGTTAGGTTAAGGTACAATACGGGTTAGGTTAAGGTACAATACGGGTTAGGTTAAGGTACAATACGGGTTAGGTTAAGGTACAATACGGGTTAGGTTAAGGTACAATACGGGTTAGGTTAAGGTACAATACGGGTTAGGTTAAGGCACTTGGGGGGGGGGGGGGCCCGGTTTGTTGATTGTGATTATCGTAAGTAAATGACTGCGGCATCATCTGATTTGCCACGTCAGGGTGCACCTTTGGCTCATAACAGGCGGCGCTCTGATTCCATGCTTGTGGCAGACCTGTGTCTTTCATTCCTGCCATTGTTTGTGTGGTGTGACAGGAGGCAGTATTGTGATGTTGGGTGCACCCCTGTCTGGGACATGTGTGGGTGTTGGTGGCTTAGCTGAGCAATGGTGGTTGTCGGAAGGGTGGGATATTCTGTTTTCCGAGTGGACCTCCCGGTCTGGTTATGATAGTGTGGATTGTCTAATGTGGCAGAGAGGATGCACTGGGTGTTGTTCCATGCTGGTGCTTACATATTGTCTGTGTGCCTGTTACAGGCAGAGAGTAGTGCGTGATAAGAGTGTCTGGCTGACGTGTGATTGTGAGCAGAGTCTTTCAGCATGTATACGGACAGGTCTATACATTATCTGTATTCTGATGGCTCTATCTATTACTAATCAGCGCCGTGTATACGTTTAATCCGGTTCCAGTCGAAACTATTGTATC
>NW_025726729.1:20000-25000 GCF_021461395.2 Schistocerca americana
ACAAATCGCTCCACCAACTAAGAACGGCCATGCACCACCACCCACCGAATCAAGAAAGAGCTATCAATCTGTCAATCCTTCCGGTGTCCGGGCCTGGTGAGGTTTCCCGTGTTGAGTCAAATTAAGCCGCAGGCTCCACTCCTGGTGGTGCCCTTCCGTCAATTCCTTTAAGTTTCAGCTTTGCAACCATACTTCCCCCGGAACCCAAAAGCTTTGGTTTCCCGGAGGCTGCCCGCCGAGTCATCGGAGGAACTGCGGCGGATCGCTGGCTGGCATCGTTTATGGTTAGAACTAGGGCGGTATCTGATCGCCTTCGAACCTCTAACTTTCGTTCTTGATTAATGAAAACATACTTGGCAAATGCTTTCGCTTCTGTTCGTCTTGCGACGATCCAAGAATTTCACCTCTAACGTCGCAATACGAATGCCCCCGCCTGTCCCTATTAATCATTACCTCGGGTTCCGAAAACCAACAAAATAGAACCGAGGTCCTATTCCATTATTCCATGCACACAGTATTCAGGCGGGCTTGCCTGCTTTAAGCACTCTAATTTGTTCAAAGTAAACGTGCCGGCCCACCGAGACACTCACTCAAGAGCACCCTGGTAGGATTGCAACGGGGTCCGCCTCGGGACGCACGAGCACGCACGAGGCGCGTCGCACGCCTTCAGCTCGCCCCACCGGCAGGACGTCCCACGATACATGCCAGTTAAACACCGACGGGCGGTGAACCAACAGCGTGGGACACAAATCCAACTACGAGCTTTTTAACCGCAACAACTTTAATATACGCTATTGGAGCTGGAATTACCGCGGCTGCTGGCACCAGACTTGCCCTCCAATAGATACTCGTTAAAGGATTTAAAGTGTACTCATTCCGATTACGGGGCCTCGGATGAGTCCCGTATCGTTATTTTTCGTCACTACCTCCCCGTGCCGGGAGTGGGTAATTTGCGCGCCTGCTGCCTTCCTTGGATGTGGTAGCCGTTTCTCAGGCTCCCTCTCCGGAATCGAACCCTGATTCCCCGTTACCCGTTACAACCATGGTAGGCGCAGAACCTACCATCGACAGTTGATAAGGCAGACATTTGAAAGATGCGTCGCCGGTACGAGGACCGTGCGATCAGCCCAAAGTTATTCAGAGTCACCAAGGCAAACGGACCGGACGAGCCGACCGATTGGTTTTGATCTAATAAAAGCGTCCCTTCCATCTCTGGTCGGGACTCTGTTTGCATGTATTAGCTCTAGAATTACCACAGTTATCCAAGTAACGTGGGTACGATCTAAGGAACCATAACTGATTTAATGAGCCATTCGCGGTTTCACCTTAATGCGGCTTGTACTGAGACATGCATGGCTTAATCTTTGAGACAAGCATATGACTACTGGCAGGATCAACCAGGGAGCTGCGTCAACTAGAGCTGAGCAGCCGGCCGCCCGGGAGTGTGTCCCGGGGGCCCGCGCGAACACGCAAGCGTCCGCTCAATTATTCTGCAAACAGGAGGAGGCTGAGCTCCCCTGCACAATACACCTCGAAACCCTCTCAGGTCCCGGCGGCGCGCAGCGCCGTCCTAAGTACTTGGTCGGGTTCGAGAGAGGCGCAATCGCCCGGAGTTTGGCGAGTAGACGCTTTAGGTGCGACCACCCGTGCTCCCAACTGAGCTTGCCGCTGCCGACAGAGGCCCGGGAGCGTGCTGTCGTGGCATTGCCGGCGGGAGACAACACGCGCCACCTACGGTGGCCGGCAGCTCCAACGCCAGCGCCACAGAAGGACAAAAGCCCCACTTGGGTGCCGAAGCGAACTCTCCCAGCACAGCGCACGCGCCAACACGTCCGCACAGCTGCGATACAATCCACCTGCGAGAACCGCAGAGGCGACCGAGCAGCAGACGGCGTCGCGGCGCCGAGCGCCGGGCGGCGGCGCATCCTCAGCGCACACAGTCCTCAATCGGACCAGCACACTGCAGATGTCCACCGCGCTTCGCACCGGGCCCGCGAGGACCTACTTTGGCCGCACGGCGCCGCGTGCAGGGTGCGCCGGCGCGCAGCTGCGCCGCCTGCCGCCTCCGTCGGCCGGCGCGCCTGCCACTGGCCGCCCCCACCAGCCGGCTGTAGCGCGTGCGCCCACGCACCGCGCGGCCAGCACGCCGGAAGGCCCCCCCTCACCGGCCGGGGACGGTCCCACCCAGCCACCGCCGCGTATCGCTTCACACCCACATGCCATTCACGTTCGTGGGCATGGTGGGTATCGCTGAAACAACCGGTTGGTAGCTCAACCGATCGTCGCCATCACTGATTCACCTCTAGCGAGAACAACCGCACCACAACGGTTTACCAGTTCTTCATTTGCGTAACGTCACCAGCAAACGTAGACGTCCATCGCCATTTGCAAATTCAACGATTGTTGCATGCCTGTGTCAGGTGTCACGACACACTATGTCTGCCCACATACACGCAACAACATGTGCACGCTTCGCGAACACGTGGAAGGTGGCCCCCGTACGTATGCGATGTCCATTGCGCGAACGACTGTCAACCGGCCTCTGTCGCATGTCGCAGATGTGGAACGCAGTGCACCATGCTATCACGGTGTGTGAGAAGAGACGACTACGTCTGACAACACGCGCCACTACATCAACAGACGGCTCATGCTGATCGCCATCCACGGCATACCATACTGCAATCCAGCTCTTATAGGGAGACGACACGTAGCTGAGTGCACAATATTTGGACCGTATGGTTCGCCGTTGTTGGCGCAGTCGTGGTACGGTCACACATGTACCACGATGTATCATTCAGTACATGAGGACCAATGTGCGGTACAGTGTGTGATTTGGACGTACAACATCAGCGGACAGTTGCCACAAGCCGTACCACAACGTAGGCTGTGCTTCGCCATGCGAATGCCAATGAACAACTGCGAAGGGCATTGAGCATGTACGTCCTGCCGCCATCCGCATTACAGTGTATAGCTGCAAGGTGTTTAACATGAAGCGATACTCTGGGGACCGGGCAGTGCGAGTAGCAAACTATATTGCGGGGGTTGCAGTTAGGCAACACTACACTAATTTAACGCGTCGTATGACAATTACAGAGCAGGTTAAGGCCCAACGTGTGTTGGGTTAAGGCCCAACGTGTGTTGGGTTAAGGCCCAACGTGTGTTGGGTTAAGGCCCAACGTGTGTTGGGTTAAGGCCCAACGTGTGTTGGGTTAAGGCCCAACGTGTGTTGGGTTAAGGCCCAACGTGTGTTGGGTTAAGGCCCAACGTGTGTTGGGTTAAGGCCCAACGTGTGTTGGGTTAAGGCCCAACGTGTGTTGGGTTAAGGCCCAACGTGTGTTGGGTTAAGGCCCAACGTGTGTTGGGTTAAGGCCCAACGTGTGTTGGGTTAAGGCCCAACGTGTGTTGGGTTAAGGCCCAACGTGTGTTGGGTTAAGGCCCAACGTGTGTTGGGTTAAGGCCCAACGTGTGTTGGGTTAAGGCCCAACGTGTGTTGGGTTAAGGCCCAACGTGTGTTGGGTTAAGGCCCAACGTGTGTTGGGTTAAGGCCCAACGTGTGTTGGGTTAAGGCCCAACGTGTGTTGGGTTAAGGCCCAACGTGTGTTGGGTTAAGGCCCAACGTGTGTTGGGTTAAGGCCCAACGTGTGTTGGGTTAAGGCGCAACATAGGTTAGGTTAAGGCGCAACATAGGTTAGGTTAAGGCGCAACATAGGTTAGGTTAAGGCGCAACATAGGTTAGGTTAAGGCGCAACATAGGTTAGGTTAAGGCGCAACATAGGTTAGGTTAAGGCGCAACATAGGTTAGGTTACGGCGCAACATAGGTTAGGTTAAGGCGCAACATAGGTTAGGTTAAGGCGCAACATAGGTTAGGTTAAGGCGCAACATAGGTTAGGTTAAGGCGCAACATAGGTTAGGTTAAGGCGCAACATAGGTTAGGTTAAGGCGCAACATAGGTTAGGTTAAGGCGCAACATAGGTTAGGTTAAGGCGCAACATAGGTTAGGTTACGGCGCAACATAGGTTAGGTTAAGGCGCAACATAGGTTAGGTTAAGGCGCAACATAGGTTAGGTTAAGGCGCAACATAGGTTAGGTTACGGCGCAACATAGGTTAGGTTAAGGCGCAACATAGGTTAGGTTAAGGCGCAACATAGGTTAGGTTAAGGCGCAACATAGGTTAGGTTATGGCGCAACATAGGTTAGGTTACGGCGCAACATAGGTTAGGTTACGGCGCAACATAGGTTAGGTTAAGGCGCAACATAGGTTAGGTTAAGGCGCAACATAGGTTAGGTTAAGGCGCAACATAGGTTAGGTTAAGGCGCAACATAGGTTAGGTTAAGGCGCAACATAGGTTAGGTTAAGGCGCAACATAGGTTAGGTTAAGGCGCAACATGGGTTAGGTTAAGGCGCAACATGGGTTAGGTTAAGGCGCAACATGGGTTAGGTTAAGGCGCAACATGGGTTAGGTTAAGGCGCAACATGGGTTAGGTTAAGGCGCAACATGGGTTAGGTTAAGGCGCAACATGGGTTAGGTTAAGGCGCAACATGGGTTAGGTTAAGGCGCAACATGGGTTAGGTTAAGGCGCAACATGGGTTAGGTTAAGGCGCAACATGGGTTAGGTTAAGGCGCAACATGGGTTAGGTTAAGGTACAATATGGGTTAGGTTAAGGTACAATATGGGTTAGGTTAAGGTACAATATGGGTTAGGTTAAGGTACAATATGGGTTAGGTTAAGGTACAATATGGGTTAGGTTAAGGTACAATATGGGTTAGGTTAAGGTACAATATGGGTTAGGTTAAGGTACAATATGGGTTAGGTTAAGGTACAATATGGGTTAGGTTAAGGTACAATACGGGTTAGGTTAAGGTACAATACGGGTTAGGTTAAGGTACAATACGGGTTAGGTTAAGGTACAATACGGGTTAGGTTAAGGTACAATACGGGTTAGGTTAAGGTACAATACGGGTTAGGTTAAGGTACAATACGGGTTAGGTTAAGGCAC
>NW_025726729.1:32500-37500 GCF_021461395.2 Schistocerca americana
ACAAATCGCTCCACCAACTAAGAACGGCCATGCACCACCACCCACCGAATCAAGAAAGAGCTATCAATCTGTCAATCCTTCCGGTGTCCGGGCCTGGTGAGGTTTCCCGTGTTGAGTCAAATTAAGCCGCAGGCTCCACTCCTGGTGGTGCCCTTCCGTCAATTCCTTTAAGTTTCAGCTTTGCAACCATACTTCCCCCGGAACCCAAAAGCTTTGGTTTCCCGGAGGCTGCCCGCCGAGTCATCGGAGGAACTGCGGCGGATCGCTGGCTGGCATCGTTTATGGTTAGAACTAGGGCGGTATCTGATCGCCTTCGAACCTCTAACTTTCGTTCTTGATTAATGAAAACATACTTGGCAAATGCTTTCGCTTCTGTTCGTCTTGCGACGATCCAAGAATTTCACCTCTAACGTCGCAATACGAATGCCCCCGCCTGTCCCTATTAATCATTACCTCGGGTTCCGAAAACCAACAAAATAGAACCGAGGTCCTATTCCATTATTCCATGCACACAGTATTCAGGCGGGCTTGCCTGCTTTAAGCACTCTAATTTGTTCAAAGTAAACGTGCCGGCCCACCGAGACACTCACTCAAGAGCACCCTGGTAGGATTGCAACGGGGTCCGCCTCGGGACGCACGAGCACGCACGAGGCGCGTCGCACGCCTTCAGCTCGCCCCACCGGCAGGACGTCCCACGATACATGCCAGTTAAACACCGACGGGCGGTGAACCAACAGCGTGGGACACAAATCCAACTACGAGCTTTTTAACCGCAACAACTTTAATATACGCTATTGGAGCTGGAATTACCGCGGCTGCTGGCACCAGACTTGCCCTCCAATAGATACTCGTTAAAGGATTTAAAGTGTACTCATTCCGATTACGGGGCCTCGGATGAGTCCCGTATCGTTATTTTTCGTCACTACCTCCCCGTGCCGGGAGTGGGTAATTTGCGCGCCTGCTGCCTTCCTTGGATGTGGTAGCCGTTTCTCAGGCTCCCTCTCCGGAATCGAACCCTGATTCCCCGTTACCCGTTACAACCATGGTAGGCGCAGAACCTACCATCGACAGTTGATAAGGCAGACATTTGAAAGATGCGTCGCCGGTACGAGGACCGTGCGATCAGCCCAAAGTTATTCAGAGTCACCAAGGCAAACGGACCGGACGAGCCGACCGATTGGTTTTGATCTAATAAAAGCGTCCCTTCCATCTCTGGTCGGGACTCTGTTTGCATGTATTAGCTCTAGAATTACCACAGTTATCCAAGTAACGTGGGTACGATCTAAGGAACCATAACTGATTTAATGAGCCATTCGCGGTTTCACCTTAATGCGGCTTGTACTGAGACATGCATGGCTTAATCTTTGAGACAAGCATATGACTACTGGCAGGATCAACCAGGGAGCTGCGTCAACTAGAGCTGAGCAGCCGGCCGCCCGGGAGTGTGTCCCGGGGGCCCGCGCGAACACGCAAGCGTCCGCTCAATTATTCTGCAAACAGGAGGAGGCTGAGCTCCCCTGCACAATACACCTCGAAACCCTCTCAGGTCCCGGCGGCGCGCAGCGCCGTCCTAAGTACTTGGTCGGGTTCGAGAGAGGCGCAATCGCCCGGAGTTTGGCGAGTAGACGCTTTAGGTGCGACCACCCGTGCTCCCAACTGAGCTTGCCGCTGCCGACAGAGGCCCGGGAGCGTGCTGTCGTGGCATTGCCGGCGGGAGACAACACGCGCCACCTACGGTGGCCGGCAGCTCCAACGCCAGCGCCACAGAAGGACAAAAGCCCCACTTGGGTGCCGAAGCGAACTCTCCCAGCACAGCGCACGCGCCAACACGTCCGCACAGCTGCGATACAATCCACCTGCGAGAACCGCAGAGGCGACCGAGCAGCAGACGGCGTCGCGGCGCCGAGCGCCGGGCGGCGGCGCATCCTCAGCGCACACAGTCCTCAATCGGACCAGCACACTGCAGATGTCCACCGCGCTTCGCACCGGGCCCGCGAGGACCTACTTTGGCCGCACGGCGCCGCGTGCAGGGTGCGCCGGCGCGCAGCTGCGCCGCCTGCCGCCTCCGTCGGCCGGCGCGCCTGCCACTGGCCGCCCCCACCAGCCGGCTGTAGCGCGTGCGCCCACGCACCGCGCGGCCAGCACGCCGGAAGGCCCCCCCTCACCGGCCGGGGACGGTCCCACCCAGCCACCGCCGCGTATCGCTTCACACCCACATGCCATTCACGTTCGTGGGCATGGTGGGTATCGCTGAAACAACCGGTTGGTAGCTCAACCGATCGTCGCCATCACTGATTCACCTCTAGCGAGAACAACCGCACCACAACGGTTTACCAGTTCTTCATTTGCGTAACGTCACCAGCAAACGTAGACGTCCATCGCCATTTGCAAATTCAACGATTGTTGCATGCCTGTGTCAGGTGTCACGACACACTATGTCTGCCCACATACACGCAACAACATGTGCACGCTTCGCGAACACGTGGAAGGTGGCCCCCGTACGTATGCGATGTCCATTGCGCGAACGACTGTCAACCGGCCTCTGTCGCATGTCGCAGATGTGGAACGCAGTGCACCATGCTATCACGGTGTGTGAGAAGAGACGACTACGTCTGACAACACGCGCCACTACATCAACAGACGGCTCATGCTGATCGCCATCCACGGCATACCATACTGCAATCCAGCTCTTATAGGGAGACGACACGTAGCTGAGTGCACAATATTTGGACCGTATGGTTCGCCGTTGTTGGCGCAGTCGTGGTACGGTCACACATGTACCACGATGTATCATTCAGTACATGAGGACCAATGTGCGGTACAGTGTGTGATTTGGACGTACAACATCAGCGGACAGTTGCCACAAGCCGTACCACAACGTAGGCTGTGCTTCGCCATGCGAATGCCAATGAACAACTGCGAAGGGCATTGAGCATGTACGTCCTGCCGCCATCCGCATTACAGTGTATAGCTGCAAGGTGTTTAACATGAAGCGATACTCTGGGGACCGGGCAGTGCGAGTAGCAAACTATATTGCGGGGGTTGCAGTTAGGCAACACTACACTAATTTAACGCGTCGTATGACAATTACAGAGCAGGTTAAGGCCCAACGTGTGTTGGGTTAAGGCCCAACGTGTGTTGGGTTAAGGCCCAACGTGTGTTGGGTTAAGGCCCAACGTGTGTTGGGTTAAGGCCCAACGTGTGTTGGGTTAAGGCCCAACGTGTGTTGGGTTAAGGCCCAACGTGTGTTGGGTTAAGGCCCAACGTGTGTTGGGTTAAGGCCCAACGTGTGTTGGGTTAAGGCCCAACGTGTGTTGGGTTAAGGCCCAACGTGTGTTGGGTTAAGGCCCAACGTGTGTTGGGTTAAGGCCCAACGTGTGTTGGGTTAAGGCCCAACGTGTGTTGGGTTAAGGCCCAACGTGTGTTGGGTTAAGGCCCAACGTGTGTTGGGTTAAGGCCCAACGTGTGTTGGGTTAAGGCCCAACGTGTGTTGGGTTAAGGCCCAACGTGTGTTGGGTTAAGGCCCAACGTGTGTTGGGTTAAGGCCCAACGTGTGTTGGGTTAAGGCCCAACGTGTGTTGGGTTAAGGCCCAACGTGTGTTGGGTTAAGGCCCAACGTGTGTTGGGTTAAGGCCCAACGTGTGTTGGGTTAAGGCGCAACATAGGTTAGGTTAAGGCGCAACATAGGTTAGGTTAAGGCGCAACATAGGTTAGGTTAAGGCGCAACATAGGTTAGGTTAAGGCGCAACATAGGTTAGGTTAAGGCGCAACATAGGTTAGGTTAAGGCGCAACATAGGTTAGGTTACGGCGCAACATAGGTTAGGTTAAGGCGCAACATAGGTTAGGTTAAGGCGCAACATAGGTTAGGTTACGGCGCAACATAGGTTAGGTTAAGGCGCAACATAGGTTAGGTTAAGGCGCAACATAGGTTAGGTTAAGGCGCAACATAGGTTAGGTTAAGGCGCAACATAGGTTAGGTTAAGGCGCAACATAGGTTAGGTTAAGGCGCAACATAGGTTAGGTTAAGGCGCAACATAGGTTAGGTTAAGGCGCAACATAGGTTAGGTTACGGCGCAACATAGGTTAGGTTAAGGCGCAACATAGGTTAGGTTAAGGCGCAACATAGGTTAGGTTAAGGCGCAACATAGGTTAGGTTATGGCGCAACATAGGTTAGGTTACGGCGCAACATAGGTTAGGTTACGGCGCAACATAGGTTAGGTTAAGGCGCAACATAGGTTAGGTTAAGGCGCAACATAGGTTAGGTTAAGGCGCAACATAGGTTAGGTTAAGGCGCAACATAGGTTAGGTTAAGGCGCAACATAGGTTAGGTTAAGGCGCAACATAGGTTAGGTTAAGGCGCAACATAGGTTAGGTTAAGGCGCAACATGGGTTAGGTTAAGGCGCAACATGGGTTAGGTTAAGGCGCAACATGGGTTAGGTTAAGGCGCAACATGGGTTAGGTTAAGGCGCAACATGGGTTAGGTTAAGGCGCAACATGTAGGTTAAGGCGCAACATGGGTTAGGTTAAGGCGCAACATGGGTTAGGTTAAGGCGCAACATGGGTTAGGTTAAGGCGCAACATGGGTTAGGTTAAGGCGCAACATGGGTTAGGTTAAGGCGCAACATGGGTTAGGTTAAGGTACAATATGGGTTAGGTTAAGGTACAATATGGGTTAGGTTAAGGTACAATATGGGTTAGGTTAAGGTACAATATGGGTTAGGTTAAGGTACAATATGGGTTAGGTTAAGGTACAATATGGGTTAGGTTAAGGTACAATATGGGTTAGGTTAAGGTACAATATGGGTTAGGTTAAGGTACAATACGGGTTAGGTTAAGGTACAATACGGGTTAGGTTAAGGTACAATACGGGTTAGGTTAAGGTACAATACGGGTTAGGTTAAGGTACAATACGGGTTAGGTTAAGGTACAATACGGGTTAGGTTAAGGTACAATACGGGTTAGGTTAAGGTACAATACGGGTTAGGTTAAGGCACTTG
>NW_025726729.1:42500-49444 GCF_021461395.2 Schistocerca americana
CCAGCTATCCTGAGGGAAACTTCGGAGGGAACCAGCTACTAGATGGTTCGATTAGTCTTTCGCCCCTATACCCAGCTCCGACGATCGATTTGCACGTCAGAATCGCTACGGACCTCCATCAGGGTTTCCCCTGACTTCGTCCTGGCCAGGCATAGTTCACCATCTTTCGGGTCCCAACGTGTACGCTCTAGGTGCGCCTCACCTCGCAATGAGGACGAGACGCCCCGGGAGTGCGGAGGCCGCCGCCCCGTGAAGGGCGGGGAAGCCCCATCCTCCCTCGGCCCGCGCAAGGCGAGACCTTCACTTTCATTACGCCTTTAGGTTTCGTACAGCCCAATGACTCGCGCACATGTTAGACTCCTTGGTCCGTGTTTCAAGACGGGTCGTGAAATTGTCCAAAGCTGAAGCGCCGCTGACGGGAGCGATTATTCCGCCCGAGAGCATCCCGAGCCAACAGCGGCGCGGGGTCCGGGGCCGGGCCAGGTAGGTCCGTCATCCGGGAAGAACCGCGCGCGCTTGCCGGGAGCCCGAGCGCCCAAAGGGGCGAATCGACTCCTCCAGATATACCGCCGGGCAGCCAGCCAGGACACCGGGGCTCTGCCCAACAGACGCGAACCGAGGCCCGCGGAAGGACAGGCTGCGCACCCGGGCCGTAGGCCGGCACCCAGCGGGTCGCGACGTCCTACTAGGGGAGAAGTGCGGCCCACCGCACACCGGAACGGCCCCACCCCGCGGCGAGTGGAAAGGCAACCGGACACGACCCCGCCGCGGATTGCTCCGCGCGGGCGGCCGGCCCCATCTGCCGAGGGCGGAGGCCAGTGGCCGGATGGGCGTGAATCTCACCCGTTCGACCTTTCGGACTTCTCACGTTTACCCCAGAACGGTTTCACGTACTTTTGAACTCTCTCTTCAAAGTTCTTTTCAACTTTCCCTCACGGTACTTGTTCGCTATCGGTCTCGTGGTCATATTTAGTCTCAGATGGAGTTTACCACCCACTTGGAGCTGCACTCTCAAGCAACCCGACTCGAAGGAGAGGTCCCGCCGACGCTCGCACCGGCCGCTACGGGCCTGGCACCCTCTACGGGCCGTGGCCTCATTCAAGTTGGACTTGGGCTCGGCGCGAGGCGTCGGGGTAGTGGACCCTCCCAAACACCACATGCCACGACAGGCGGCAGCCTGCGGGGTTCGGTGCTGGACTCTTCCCTGTTCGCTCGCCGCTACTGGGGGAATCCTTGTTAGTTTCTTTTCCTCCGCTTAGTAATATGCTTAAATTCAGCGGGTAGTCTCGCCTGCTCTGAGGTCGTTGTACGAGGTGTCGCACGCCACACCGCCAGCCGGCTGTGCACGCTACCGAGTAAGTACCGGTATGCGAACCGCCAGGCGACGGGCGCGCATCGCACGTTTAAGGAGGCGCGGCCGGCCCCACAGGCGGCCGCGACGCTCCCAGGTCTGCGAAGCGGGGCAAACGCCGCGCGCTTCAGTATACGTAGCCGACCCTCAGCCAGACGTGGCCCGGGAACGGAATCCATGGACCGCAATGTGCGTTCGAAACGTCGATGTTCATGTGTCCTGCAGTTCACATGTCGACGCGCAATTTGCTGCGTTCTTCATCGACCCACGAGCCGAGTGATCCACCGTCCTGGGTGATCTTTTCTTAGTTTACACTGTCTCTTTCAAGACAGTTGCATAGGCGGGACGTAGGCGTGTGGCGGCCCCTGTTCAAGCGTTCTGTGTCCAACGGCCTCACGGCCGATGGGCGTCGTACGGCTCCACACCGGAGCGGACAGGCAGTCGGGCGAAAGTCATTCAAAACCGGCGCCAGGCGCCAGGTGCCGCAGGCCAGCCGCTCCAGCGCTTCAGCGCTCGTACCACACAACATTGGCGTTAGTTTTGAGAAGCACGCGTGGTTCCGCACGCGGCGCACGGCTACTGCGAGCCGTACAGGTAGCGTGTTGCGCGACACGACACGCACATCGAAAGACATGCAGTCTAGTCGGTAATGATCCTTCCGCAGGTTCACCTACGGAAACCTTGTTACGACTTTTACTTCCTCTAAATGATCAAGTTTGGTCATCTTTCCGGTAGCATCGGCAACGACAGAGTCAATGCCGCGTACCAGTCCGAAGACCTCACTAAATCATTCAATCGGTAGTAGCGACGGGCGGTGTGTACAAAGGGCAGGGACGTAATCAACGCGAGCTTATGACTCGCGCTTACTGGGAATTCCTCGTTCATGGGGAACAATTGCAAGCCCCCAATCCCTAGCACGAAGGAGGTTCAGCGGGTTACCCCGACCTTTCGGCCTAGGAAGACACGCTGATTCCTTCAGTGTAGCGCGCGTGCGGCCCAGAACATCTAAGGGCATCACAGACCTGTTATTGCTCAATCTCGTGCGGCTAGAAGCCGCCTGTCCCTCTAAGAAGAAAAGTAATCGCTGACAGCACGAAGGATGTCACGCGACTAGTTAGCAGGCTAGAGTCTCGTTCGTTATCGGAATTAACCAGACAAATCGCTCCACCAACTAAGAACGGCCATGCACCACCACCCACCGAATCAAGAAAGAGCTATCAATCTGTCAATCCTTCCGGTGTCCGGGCCTGGTGAGGTTTCCCGTGTTGAGTCAAATTAAGCCGCAGGCTCCACTCCTGGTGGTGCCCTTCCGTCAATTCCTTTAAGTTTCAGCTTTGCAACCATACTTCCCCCGGAACCCAAAAGCTTTGGTTTCCCGGAGGCTGCCCGCCGAGTCATCGGAGGAACTGCGGCGGATCGCTGGCTGGCATCGTTTATGGTTAGAACTAGGGCGGTATCTGATCGCCTTCGAACCTCTAACTTTCGTTCTTGATTAATGAAAACATACTTGGCAAATGCTTTCGCTTCTGTTCGTCTTGCGACGATCCAAGAATTTCACCTCTAACGTCGCAATACGAATGCCCCCGCCTGTCCCTATTAATCATTACCTCGGGTTCCGAAAACCAACAAAATAGAACCGAGGTCCTATTCCATTATTCCATGCACACAGTATTCAGGCGGGCTTGCCTGCTTTAAGCACTCTAATTTGTTCAAAGTAAACGTGCCGGCCCACCGAGACACTCACTCAAGAGCACCCTGGTAGGATTGCAACGGGGGTCCGCCTCGGGACGCACGAGCACGCACGAGGGCGCGTCGCACGCCTTCAGCTCGCCCCACCGGCAGGACGTCCCACGATACATGCCAGTTAAACACCGACGGGCGGTGAACCAACAGCGTGGGACACAAATCCAACTACGAGCTTTTTAACCGCAACAACTTTAATATACGCTATTGGAGCTGGAATTACCGCGGCTGCTGGCACCAGACTTGCCCTCCAATAGATACTCGTTAAAGGATTTAAAGTGTACTCATTCCGATTACGGGGCCTCGGATGAGTCCCGTATCGTTATTTTTCGTCACTACCTCCCCGTGCCGGGAGTGGGTAATTTGCGCGCCTGCTGCCTTCCTTGGATGTGGTAGCCGTTTCTCAGGCTCCCTCTCCGGAATCGAACCCTGATTCCCCGTTACCCGTTACAACCATGGTAGGCGCAGAACCTACCATCGACAGTTGATAAGGCAGACATTTGAAAGATGCGTCGCCGGTACGAGGACCGTGCGATCAGCCCAAAGTTATTCAGAGTCACCAAGGCAAACGGACCGGACGAGCCGACCGATTGGTTTTGATCTAATAAAAGCGTCCCTTCCATCTCTGGTCGGGACTCTGTTTGCATGTATTAGCTCTAGAATTACCACAGTTATCCAGTAACGTGGGTACGATCTAAGGAACCATAACTGATTTAATGAGCCATTCGCGGTTTCACCTTAATGCGGCTTGTACTGAGACATGCATGGCTTAATCTTTGAGACAAGCATATGACTACTGGCAGGATCAACCAGGGAGCTGCGTCAACTAGAGCTGAGCAGCCGGCCGCCCGGGAGTGTGTCCCGGGGGGCCCGCGCGAACACGCAAGCGTCCGCTCAATTATTCTGCAAACAGGAGGAGGCTGAGCTCCCCTGCACAATACACCTCGAAACCCTCTCAGGTCCCGGCGGCGCGCAGCGCCCGTCCTAAGTACTTGGTCGGGTTCGAGAGAGGCGCAATCGCCCGGAGTTTGGCGAGTAGACGCTTTAGGTGCGACCACCCGTGCTCCCAACTGAGCTTGCCGCTGCCGACAGAGGCCCGGGAGCGTGCTGTCGTGGCATTGCCGGCGGGAGACAACACGCGCCACCTACGGTGGCCGGCAGCTCCAACGCCAGCGCCACAGAAGGACAAAAGCCCCACTTGGGTGCCGAAGCGAACTCTCCCAGCACAGCGCACGCGCCAACACGTCCGCACAGCTGCGATACAATCCACCTGCGAGAACCGCAGAGGCGACCGAGCAGCAGACGGCGTCGCGGCGCCGAGCGCCGGGCGGCGGCGCATCCTCAGCGCACACAGTCCTCAATCGGACCAGCACACTGCAGATGTCCACCGCGCTTCGCACCGGGCCCGCGAGGACCTACTTTGGCCGCACGGCGCCGCGTGCAGGGTGCGCCGGCGCGCAGCTGCGCCGCCTGCCGCCTCCGTCGGCCGGCGCGCCTGCCACTGGCCGCCCCCACCAGCCGGCTGTAGCGCGTGCGCCCACGCACCGCGCGGCCAGCACGCCGGAAGGCCCCCCCTCACCGGCCGGGGACGGTCCCACCCAGCCACCGCCGCGTATCGCTTCACACCCACATGCCATTCACGTTCGTGGGCATGGTGGGTATCGCTGAAACAACCGGTTGGTAGCTCAACCGATCGTCGCCATCACTGATTCACCTCTAGCGAGAACAACCGCACCACAACGGTTTACCAGTTCTTCATTTGCGTAACGTCACCAGCAAACGTAGACGTCCCATCGCCATTTGCAAATTCAACGATTGTTGCATGCCTGTGTCAGGTGTCACGACACACTATGTCTGCCCACATACACGCAACAACATGTGCACGCTTCGCGAACACGTGGAAGGTGGCCCCCGTACGTATGCGATGTCCATTGCGCGAACGACTGTCAACCGGCCTCTGTCGCATGTCGCAGATGTGGAACGCAGTGCACCATGCTATCACGGTGTGTGAGAAGAGACGACTACGTCTGACAACACGCGCCACTACATCAACAGACGGCTCATGCTGATCGCCATCCACGGCATACCATACTGCAATCCAGCTCTTATAGGGAGACGACACGTAGCTGAGTGCACAATATTTGGACCGTATGGTTCGCCGTTGTTGGCGCAGTCGTGGTACGGTCACACATGTACCACGATGTATCATTCAGTACATGAGGACCAATGTGCGGTACAGTGTGTGATTTGGACGTTACAACATCAGCGGACAGTTGCCACAAGCCGTACCACAACGTAGGCTGTGCTTCGCCATGCGAATGCCAATGAACAACTGCGAAGGGCATTGAGCATGTACGTCCTGCCGCCATCCGCATTACAGTGTATAGCTGCAAGGTGTTTAACATGAAGCGATACTCTGGGGACCGGGCAGTGCGAGTAGCAAACTATATTGCGGGGGTTGCAGTTAGGCAACACTACACTAATTTAACGCGTCGTATGACAATTACAGAGCAGGTTAAGGCCCAACGTGTGTTGGGTTAAGGCCCAACGTGTGTTGGGTTAAGGCCCAACGTGTGTTGGGTTAAGGCCCAACGTGTGTTGGGTTAAGGCCCAACGTGTGTTGGGTTAAGGCCCAACGTGTGTTGGGTTAAGGCCCAACGTGTGTTGGGTTAAGGCCCAACGTGTGTTGGGTTAAGGCCCAACGTGTGTTGGGTTAAGGCCCAACGTGTGTTGGGTTAAGGCCCAACGTGTGTTGGGTTAAGGCCCAACGTGTGTTGGGTTAAGGCCCAACGTGTGTTGGGTTAAGGCCCAACGTGTGTTGGGTTAAGGCCCAACGTGTGTTGGGTTAAGGCCCAACGTGTGTTGGGTTAAGGCCCAACGTGTGTTGGGTTAAGGCCCAACGTGTGTTGGGTTAAGGCCCAACGTGTGTTGGGTTAAGGCCCAACGTGTGTTGGGTTAAGGCCCAACGTGTGTTGGGTTAAGGCGCAACATAGGTTAGGTTAAGGCGCAACATAGGTTAGGTTAAGGCGCAACATAGGTTAGGGTTAAGGCGCAACATAGGTTAGGTTAAGGCGCAACATAGGTTAGGTTAAGGCGCAACATAGGTTAGGTTAAGGCGCAACATAGGTTAGGTTACGGCGCAACATAGGTTAGGTTAAGGCGCAACATAGGTTAGGTTAAGGCGCAACATAGGTTAGGTTACGGCGCAACATAGGTTAGGTTAAGGCGCAACATAGGTTAGGTTAAGGCGCAACATAGGTTAGGTTAAGGCGCAACATAGGTTAGGTTAAGGCGCAACATAGGTTAGGTTAAGGCGCAACATAGGTTAGGTTAAGGCGCAACATAGGTTAGGTTAAGGCGCAACATAGGTTAGGTTACGGCGCAACATAGGTTAGGTTAAGGCGCAACATAGGTTAGGTTAAGGCGCAACATAGGTTAGGTTAAGGCGCAACATAGGTTAGGTTAAGGCGCAACATAGGTTAGGTTACGGCGCAACATAGGTTAGGTTACGGCGCAACATAGGTTAGGTTAAGGCGCAACATAGGTTAGGTTAAGGCGCAACATAGGTTAGGTTAAGGCGCAACATAGGTTAGGTTAAGGCGCAACATAGGTTAGGTTAAGGCGCAACATAGGTAGGTTAAGGCGCAACATAGGTTAGGTTAAGGCGCAACATAGGTTAGGTTAAGGCGCAACATGGGTTAGGTTAAGGCGCAACATGGGTTAGGTTAAGGCGCAACATGGGTTAGGTTAAGGCGCAACATGGGTTAGGTTAAGGCGCAACATGGGTTAGGTTAAGGCGCAACATGGGTTAGGTTAAGGCGCAACATGGGTTAGGTTAAGGCGCAACATG